>NW_024104440.1:0-45444 GCF_003945595.2 Pipra filicauda
GAAAAAAGGGAACAGCAGCTCTTTCCACCAGGAAAAAAAGGCTGGAAGCTTTGGCTTTGAGGTGCAGTTGTTGGGGCAGCCTAAACACTTCTTGGACAGGAAGAGTTTTTTGTGGTGGCACCTTTTGTCTGACAGGAATCTTTATTTGGATTCAATTTTTCAGGAGGTGGGACCGGCCATTGCAGCGCAGGGCTGAAAAATGGAACAGCCGCTCTTTCCCTAAGGAAAAAAGTCTGGATCCTCTGGCTTCAGGTACAGTTGTTGGGGCAGCCTGGGAACTTCTTGGGAAGGAAGAATTTTCTGTGGTGGCACCTTTTGTCTGGCAGGAATCTTCTGTTGGATTTAATTCTTCAAAAGGTGGGACAGGCCATGGAATCACAGGCCTGAAAAAAGGGAACAGCAGCTCTTTCCACCAGGAAAAAAAGTCGGGAAGCTTTGCTTTCAGGTGTGGTTGGTTGGGCAGCCTGGGAACTTCTTGGGCAGCAAGAACTTTCTGTGGTGGCACCATTTGTCGGGCAGGAATCTTCATTTGGATTCAATTTTTCAAGAGGTGGGACGGGCCATTGCAGCGCAGGGGTGAAAAAAGGGAACAGCAGCTCTTTCAACCAGGAAAAAAAGGCTGGAAGCTTTGGCTTCAGGTGCAGTTATTGGGCCATCCTGGGCACTTCTTGGCCAGGAAGAACTTTCTGTGGTGGCACCTTTTGTCTGGCAGGAATCTTCATTTAAATTCCATTTTCCAGGAGGTGGGACCAGTCATGGCAGAGCAGGGCTGAAAAAGAGAACAGCAGCTCTTTCCCTAAGGAAAAAAAAAACTGGAAGCTTTGGCTTCAGGTGTAATTGGTGGGGCAGCCTGGGCACTTCGTGGGCAGCAAGACCTTTCTGTGGTGGCACCTTTTGTCTGGCAGGAATCTTCATTTAGAGGAAATTTTCCAGGAGGTGGGACCGGCCATTGCAGCGCAGGCCTGAAAAAAGGGAACAGCAGCTCTTTCCACCAGGAAAAAAAGTCAGGAAGCTTTGGCTTTGAGGTGCAGTTGTTGGGGCAGCCTGGGCAGCAAAGAGCTTTCTGTTGTGGCACCTTTTGTCTGGCAGGAATCTTCATTTAGAGAAAATTTTTAAGGAGTTGTGACAGGCCATTGTAGCTCAGGCCTGAGAAAAGGGAACAGCAGCTCTTTCCCTAAGGAATAAAAAAGTCGGGATCCTTTGGCTTCAGGTGCAGTTGTTGGGGCAGTTTAGGCAATTCTGGGGCAGCAAGAACTTTCGGTGGTGGCACCCTTTGTCTGGTAGGAATCTTCAGTTGGATTCAGTGTTCCAGGAGGTGGGACCGGCCATTGAGAGCAGGGCTGAAAAAAGGGAACAGCAGCTCTTTTCACCACGAAAAAAGGTTGGAAGCTTTGGCTTCACGTGCAGTTCTTGGGGCAGCCTGGGCACTTGTGAGGCAGCAAGAACTTTCTGTGGTGGTACCTTTTGTCTGGCAGCAATCGTCAGCTGGATTGAATTTTTCAGGAGGTGGGACCGGCCATTGCAGCGCAGGGGAGAAAAAATGGAACAGCAGCTCTTTTCCTAAGGAAAAAAAGTCTGGAAATTTTGGCTGTGAGGTGCAGTTGTTGGTGCACCCTGGGTACTTCAAGGGCAGAAAAAAGACCTTTCTGTTGGTGGCACCTTTTGTCTGGTAGGAATCTTCAGCTGGATTCAATTTCCCAGGAGGCGGGACAGGCCATTGCAGCGCAGGGCTGAAAAAAGGGAACAGCAGCTCCTTCCACCAGGAAAAAAAGTCTGGAAGCTTTAGCTTCATGTGCAGTTGGTGGGGCAGCCTGGGCACTTCTTGGGCAGCAAGAACTTTCTGTGGTGGCACCTTTTGTCGAGCAGGAATCTACATTTCGATTCAATCTTTTAAAAGGTGAGACCGCCCCTTGCAGCACAAAGCAGAAAAAAGGGAACATCAGTTCGTTCCTTAAGGAAAAAAAGTCTGGAAGCTTTGGCTTCAGGTGCAGTTGTTTGGGGCAGCCTGGGAACTTCTTGGGCAGGAAGAGTTTTCTGTGGTGGCACCTTTTGTTTGGCAGAAAGCTTCATTTGGATTGAAGTTTTCAGGAGGTGGGACCAGCCATTGCAGCGCAGGGCTGAAAAAAGGGAACAGCAGCTCTTTCAACCATGAAAAAAGGACTGGAACCTTTGGCTTCAGGTACAGTTGTTGGGGCAGCCTGGGAAATTCTTGGGCAGCAAGACCTTTCTGTGGTGGCACCTTTTGTCTGGCAGGAATCTTCATTTAGAGGAAATTTTCCAGGAGGTGGGACCGGCCATTGCAGCGCAGGCCTGAAAAAAGGGAACAGCAGCTCTTTCCCTAAGAAAAAAAAGTCAGGAAGCTTTGGCTTTGAGGTGCAGTTGTTGGGGCAGCCTGGGCACTTCTTGGGCAGCAAAGAGCTTTCTGTGGTGGCACCTTTTGTCTGGCAGGAATCTTCATTTAGAGAAAAATTTTAAGGAGTTGTGACAGGCCATTGTAGCTCAGGCCTGAGAAAAGGGAACAGCAGCTCTTTCCCTAAGGAATAAAAAAGTCGGGATCCTTTGGCTTCAGGTGCAGTTGTTAGGGCAGTTTAGGCAATTCTGGGGCAGCAAGAACTTTCGGTGGTGGCACCCTTTGTCTTGTAGGAATCTTCATTTGGATTCAATGTTCCAGGAGGTGGGACCGGCCATTGCAGCGCATGGCAGAAAAAAGGGAACAGCAGCTCTTTCCCTAAGGAAAAAAAAACCTGGAAGCTTTGGCTTTGAGGTCCAGTTGGTGGGGCAGCCTGGGCACTTCTTGGGAAGCAAAGAGCTTTCTGTGGTGGCACCTTTTGTCTGGCAGGAATCTTCATTTAGAGAAATTTGTCTAGGAGGTGGGACCGGCCATTGCAGCGCAGGGCAGAAAAAAGGGAACAGCAGCTCTTTCCACCAGGAAAAAAAGTCTGGAAGCTTTGGCTTTGAGATGCAGTTGTTGGGGCAGCCTGGGAATTTCTTTGGCAGGAAGAGTTTTCTGTGGTGGCACATTTGTCTGGCAGGAATCTTCATTTGGATTCAATGTTCCAGGAGGTGGGACCGGCCATTGCAGCGCAGGGCTGAAAAAAGGGAACAGCAGCTCTTTCCATCAGGAGAAAAAGGCTGGAAGCTTTGGCTTCAGGTGTAGTTGGTGAAGCATGGGCACTTCTTGGGAAGGAAGAGTTTTCTGTGGTGGCACCTTTTGTCTGGCAGGAATCTTCTGGGGGATTTAATTTTTCAAAAGGTAGGACAGGCCATTGCAGCGCAGGGCTGAAAAAGGGAATAGCAGCTCTTTCCACCAGGAAAAAAAGGCTGGAAGCTTTGGCTTTGAGGTGCAGTTGTTGGGGCAGCCTGGGCACTTCAGAGGCAGCAAGAGCTTTCTGTGGTGGCACCTTTTGTCTGGCAGGAATCTTCATTTGGAGTAAATTTTTCAGGAGGTGGGACAAGCCATTGTAGCACGGTGCTGAAAAAGGGAACAGCAGATCTTTCCACGAAAAAAAAAAAGTCTGGATCCTTTGGCTTCAGGTACAGTTGTTGGGGCAGCCTGGGCACTTCTTGGTCAGCAAGACCTTTCTTGTGGTGGCACCTTTTGTCTGGTAGGAATCTTCAGTTGGATTCAGTGTTCCAGGAGGTGGGACCGGCCATTGATAGCAGGGCTGAAAAAAGGGAACAGCAGCTCTTTTCACCACGAAAAAAGGTTGGAAGCTTTGGCTTCACGTGCAGTTCTTGGGGCAGCCTGGGCACTTGTGAGGCAGCAAGAACTTTCTGTGGTGGTACCTTTTGTCTGGCAGGAATCTTCATTTGGATTCAATTTTTCAGGAGGTGGGACTGGCCATTGCAGCGCAGGGCTGAAAAAAGGGAACAGCAGCTCTTTCCACCAGGAAAAAAAGTCTGGAAGCTTTGGCTTTGAGGTGCAGTTGTTGGGGCAGCCTGGGCACTTCTTGGTCAGGAAGAACTTTCTGTGGTGGCACCTTTTGTCGAGCAGGAATCTACATTTCGATTCAACCTTTTAAAAGGTGAGACCGCCCCTTGCAGCACAAAGCAGAAAAAAGGGAACATCAGTTCTTTCCTTAAGGAAAAAAAGTCTGGAAGCTTTGGCTTGGAAGTTTGTTGGGGCAGCCTGGGCACTTCTTGGGCAGAAAGAGTTTTCTGTGATGGCACCTTTTGTCTGGCAGGAATCTTCAGTTGGAGTAAATTTTCCAGGAGGTGGGCCATTGCAGCGCAGGGCTGAAAACGGGAACAGCAGCTCCTTCCAGCTGGAAAAAAGTCTGGAAGCTTTGAGGTGTAGTTGTTGGGGCAGCCCGGGCACTTCTTGGGCAGCAAGAACTTTCTGTGGTGGCACCTTTTGTCTGGCAGGAATCTTCATTTGGATTGAAGTTTTCAGGAGGTGGGACCCGCCATTGTTGCGCAAAGTAGAAAAAAGGGAACAGCAGCTCTTTCCACCAGGAAAAAAAATCTGGAACCTTTGGCTTTGAGGTGCAGTTGTTTGGGCAGCCTGGGCACTTCTTGGGCAGCAAGATTTTTCTGTGGTTGCACCTTTTGTCTGGTAGGAATCTTCATTTGGATTTAATTTTTCAAAAGGTGGGACAGGCCATTGCAGCGCAGGGCTGAAAAAAGTGAATCAGCAGTCCTTTCCCCCAGGAAAGAAAGTCTGGATCTTTTGGCTTCAGGTGCAGTCGTTGTGGCAGCCTGGGCACTTCTTGGGCAGCAAGAGCTTTCTGTGGTGGCACCTTTTGTCTCGGAGGTGTTTGTTCCCTGTTATCAAGTCCCTTATGGCGTCAATCACAGAACACTGGGACTGCTCACAGGGCATGATGAAGGAATACAGCAGCAGTGTGGAAAGAGGAGGTAGAAAAATACATATGTGTATCTAATATACTTCCTCAATTAGAGAAATCGCTAATCTTGTCACATGATTTGTACTGGACCCTTCTAAGGATGTACTTTTGCCCAGACGTGCCAGCTACACCAAATGAAACCAGAGAGAATCTCAGCGAAGCCAAAAATCAGCTCTTATGGCACTTGGCACTCTATGGGGTTTAGCACTGGAGCTCAATCTCTCTGGGATGGCTGGTCCAGAACAGTTCATTTAATGAACGGTGCTGTTGCTGAACTTCCCTGGGCATGTTGCAATTGGCTACTGAGGCTGAAAGGTTTCCTCTAAGGATTTTTATCTTTTGAAACTACAGGCTGAATTTGAGGGATAAACTCCAGTTTTCTGAAAGTGGAAAGTTGATAAAACAGAAAAGACTGTTTCTTCTACAACAGATTTGAAATAGTCCACTTGTAAAAATCACAAAGCTTGAAGTCTACTCAGCAGAGCTGATTCCTCATCTGCACTGATCATCAGCAACTGGACTCTCTCCTATTTCAGGGTCTCATCTCTGTACACTGGATTAAGGCCTCCTAACTTCTTAAGAAAAGTAGTGTTATAAGCTCACAGTTCTGGCAAGGTTTCCTTAGCAGATGGGTTGAAAAGCAAAACTTTGTTGCCATGACCAACGAATGCAGAGCCCAAGGTTGTTTGTGGTGCTAGCTTTGCTCCACTCTCTAATAACTTTCTGTCCAGATCAGTGCTGGCAACAGGAATTCCAGGTTAACGCTTGTTTCATTTTTCAGGCTTTACATTTCAAGAATGGGGAGTTGTTATTGGAAACTGCCATGGCTGTCAGTAACAGCCTTAGAAAACAGTTTTTCTTATTTCTGAGGGAGAAGTTTCCAACCCAGCTTTGGAGTATGCAAATAGTTGAATGACTTGTTGTACAATTGGAAATAAAAATCAATACATTTGCTCTGATTAATGTCTTAACTTATATTTGGCTAAAGAGTTCTTTTCTTGATACCTTCTTTAAAAAACAGGACCCATAAGCAGAAAGGCAATCTCTTAAAGTGTTGTAACCTTTTAAGTCCACTTGTTGCCACACAACAACAGCATGCCAATATCACATCCAAAGATACAGAATCTTACAGAGATACACACAAATATATACCTATACATATCTATGTACGTATATCTATCCACCTATACATATCTATACATATCTATACAAATACACACAAGAAAGTTTGGGGTTCCTGATGAGAGTTCTACACGGGTAATGAACAGAGGACTAGGGGCAGAAGAGTTTTTGGAGCCAAACAGCTCGATGCAGATTCAGTTCCTTTAGTGGTGCCTAAAACTCAGGAGCTGGACTCCACGGTGCCGGTGGGACCCTCCCAACTCAGCACGTTCCATGACTCCATCAAGTCCAACTGTCAGCCCAGCACTGCCCCAGCAACCCCCAAACCACTAAAGCCTGTCAGCCATGGCCAGATGCCGGCGCCTCTGAAACACCTGCCGGGGTGCTGGCTCCGCCCGGGCAACCCATTGCAGTGCCCGAGCCCCCCCCGAAAAACACAGCGAGAAACCTTTCTCCAGGAGCTGACCTGAAGAAGCTCCCCTGCCTCAGCCTCGGGCCACGTGCCCCGGTCCTCCCAGCGCAGGCTCCTTTCCAGCAGCCCCCTCGGCAGATGGCGGCTCAGGGCTCCCCTCTGCCCCCCCGGCCGGCTCCGCTCCGGCCCCGCTCCCGCCACGGCCCCGCTCGGCTCTGCACGGGGAAGGAACGCGCCCAGCCCCGGACAGACACCCCCGGGGGCCGCGCACCGGGGGACTGTCCCCGGGGCTCACTCACCGGGGGTCCCTCCTCGGGGGTGACTTACCGGGGCTCCCTCCCCGGGGGTCACTTGCCAGGGGTTGTTCACCGCGGGTCATTCACCGGGGGTCCCTCCCCAGGGGTCACTTACCGGGGCTTGTTCACCGCGGGTCGCTCACCGGGAGTCACTTACTGGGGGTCGCTCACCGGGGGTCGCTCACCGGGGGTCGCTCACCGGGGGTCGCTCACCAGCGGCCACTCGCCGGGGGGCCGCGCACGGGGGGTCCCTCCCCCGGGGCCACGCACCGGGGGCCACTCGCCGGGGGTCTTGGGGTCGCTGCCCGGGGGTGCTGCCCGGGGGCGCTGCCCGGGGGCCGCTGCCCGGGGGCCGCTGCCCGGGGGTCGCTCAGCGGCAGCGCTCCCGCTCCCGGCCCCGCCCGCTCCCACCCAAACCCCCTCAAACGCCCCTCCCGGCCCCGCCCCCGCCCCGCCTCGCCCCGCCCACTCCGCCGCCTCCCATTGGCTGCGCACGTTCGGCCCTGGAGCGAGGAGCGCGCGGGGAGCGTTGCCTGGAAACCGGCGAGGGAATCCCGGGAATCCTCGAGGCGCCGGCGCTGCCCCCCCACTCCTGGAGCGAGCGGCCGAGCCCGCCCGGGAGCGGGCACTCAGCGCCTGGCTGCGGCCGCCACAACGGCCAGGGAAGCAGGCGCGCGGAAGGCGGGCTTCGCCCCCCGGGCAGCGAGGAGCCCTTAACTTATATTTGGCTAAAAAGTTCTTTTCTTGTTACCTTCTTTAAAAAATAGAACCCACAAGCAGAAAGGTGATCTCCTAAAGTGTTGTGACCTTTTAAGTCCACTTGTTGCCACACAACAACAGCATGCCAATATCAAACAATAGCATACAAAGATACAGAATCTTATAGAGATACACACAAATATATACCTATACATATCTATGTATGTATATCTGTCTACCTATACATATCTATACATATCTATACAAATACACACAAGAAAGTTTGGGGTTCCTGATGAGAGTTCTACATGGGTAACAGCGGACTGGTTTGATGTGTCATACAACTGTGGGGACCATGAATGCAAGCTCTGAGCTTTGATTTATTGTCCTGGTTTGTAACTGCCTGCCTTCCCTTTGGGGGGAACACAGGCCTCTATTTTGCACGATCTGTTTTGTTTTACTTGGCAGTGTAGACTAGGGGCAGAAGAGTTTTTGGAGCCAAACAGCTCGATGCAGATTCAGTTCCTTTAGTGGTGCCTAAAACTCAGGAGCTGGACTCCACGGTGCCGGTGGGACCCTCCCAACTCAGCACGTTCCATGATTCCATCAAGTCCCTCTGTCAGCCCAGCACTGCCCCAGCAACCCCCAAACCACTAAAGCGTGTCAGCCATGGCCAGATGCAGGCGCCTCTGAAACACCTGCCGGCGTGCTGGCTCCGCCCGGGCAACCCATTGCAGTGCCCGAGCCCCCCCCGAAAAACACAGCCAGAAACCTTTCTCCAGGAGCTGACCTGAAGCTCCCCTGCCTCAGCCTCGGGCCACGTCCCCCGCTCCTCCCAGCGCAGGCCCCTTTCCAGCAGCCCCCTCGGCAGAAGGCGGCTCAGGGCTCCCCTCTGCCCCCCCGGCCGGCTCCGCTCCGGCCCCGCTCCCGCCACGGCCCCGCTCGGCTCTGCACGGGGAAGGAACGCGCCCAGCCCCGGACAGACACCCCCGGGGGCCGCGCACCGGGGGACTGTCCCCGGGGCTCACTCACCGGGGGTCCCTCCTCGGGGGTGACTTACCGGGGTTCCCTCCCCGGGGGTCACTTGTCAGGGGTTGTTCACCGCGGGTCATTCACCGGGGGTCCCTCCCTGGGGTTCCCTCCCCGGGGGTCACTTGCCAGGGGTTGTTCACCGCGAGTCGCTCACCGGGGTACCTCCCCAGGGGTCACTTACCGGGGCTTCTTCCCCGCGGGTCGCACACCGGGTGTCACTTACGGGGGGTCGCTCACCAGCGGCCACTCGCCGGGGGGCCGCGCACGGGGGGTCCTTCCCCCGGGGCCGCGCACCGGGGACCACTCGCCGGGGGTCTTGGGGCCGCTGCCCGGGGGCCGCGCACCGGAGGTCGCTCAGCGGCAGCGCTCCCGCTCCCACCCAAATCCCCTCAAACGCCCCTCTCGGCCCCGCCCCCGCCCCGCCCAATCCCCGCCTCGCCCCGCCCACTCCGCCGCCTCCCATTGGCTGCGCACGTTCGGCCCTGGAGCGAGGAGCGCGCGGGGAGCGTTGCCTGGAAACCGGCGAGGGAATCCCGGGAATCCTCGAGGCGCCGGCGCTGCCCCCCCACTCCTGGAGCGAGCGGCCGAGCCCGCCCGGGAGCGGGCACTCAGCGCCTGGCTGCGGCCGCCACAACGGCCAGGGAAGCAGGCGCGCGGAAGGCGGGCTTCGCCCCCCGGGCAGCGAGGAGCCCTAAAAAGAACAAAAGTGTTGAAAGAGAGGGAACTCATCGCACCATCACAGAACGTGCTGAGGTGGAAGGGACCCACAAGGAGCGTCGAGTCCAAGCCTTTGCCCAGCACGGCACCGACCCCAAGAGTCACACCGTGTGCCTGAACTCAGCCAGCCTTGGTGCTGTGACCACTGCCCTGGGGAGCCTGGTCCAGTGCCCAACCACCCTCGGAGGGAAGAACCTTTCCCAAATATCCACCCTAAACCCACGTGAAAAAAACCTATTTGCAACCAAAAAAAAAAAAGTTTCTATTTTCTTCCTTCCCCTTCTCCTTATTTAGTGTTTACACAACAGTACTGCAGTGCCCTACTGGCTCAAAACTGAAATACTTGAAGTCCTTGCCGTATAGGCTGGATTTTGTCCCTTAGGCAGAGGCTAATCTGCCTGCAGTCCACCAGGACTGCCAGAGCTTGGGGAAGGGATGGAGGCTATCGCAGGGAGGAACAGAGATGCGGAGATATTCCCTGATATTCTACTCTAGAGGCGGCTCAAGAGACAGCCCTGGAGTTGGAAGCACTTGCCTTCGTCACTGGACGATCTTGTCCAGATCCAGAGAAAGGATCTTCTCCTCCGGCAAAGCCGCAGCTTCCCGGGAGCCGTGGATTGAGAACCGGTGTCTTGGGGACAGGGGCTGCTGGGCCACCTGCTCCTGGGAATCTTAGACGGCAATGGCCTGGGCTCCCACTCCTACCCGCAGCCTTTTGCTGCCATGTGCATCCTCGGCGAGGAGCGGGCTCTGCTCTTCCCCGCTCTTCCCTCTTCCCCAGGGAGACCTGGCCAGAGGGACTCCTGTGTGTGACTCCGGCAGGTCTCCCAGAGGCTCTGGGAGGGATGGAGTCTCTTGCCAGAAGTAACTGAGGTGCCGAGATACTCCGTCTCCTGCTCTTGCCATACTGGATCGGGGAAGAGCCCTGGAGTCGGGAACACCTGCTTTTGCCGTAGGACACAACCCAGCACGTGTTGCTGTACAGGATCTTGATGTGGCACTGGCAGAGTGTCCAGGGAGGCCTGGACTGGGCACCTCATGTCTGGGAGGAATCTTTGTCCGTCTTCAATTTTGGGAGTCGAGTGCAGGGTTCCGAAAAGAAAGAAACAACAGCCTTACCCCAAGGAAAGAAAGCCTGGAAGCTTTGGCTTGGAGGTACAGTTGGTGGGGCAGCTTGGGCACTTCTTGGGCAGCAAGAGCTTTCTGTGGTGGCACCTTTTGTCTGGCAGGAATCTTAATTTGGATTCAATTTTGGGAGTTAGATTGGCAATTGCAGTGCAGGGCTGAAAAAAGGGAACAGCAGCCCTTTCCCTCAGGAAAAAAGTCTGCATCCTCTGGCTTTGAGGTGCAGTTTGTGTGGCAGCCTGGGCACTTCTTGGGCAGCAAGACCTTTCTGTGGTGGCACCTTTTTGTCTGGGAGGAATGTTCATTTGTGTTCAGTTTTGGGGAGGTGGGACTGACCATTGCAGCTCAGGGCTGAAAGAAAGGAACAGCAGCCCTTTCCCCCAGGAAAGAAAGCCTGGAAGCTTTGACTGCTAGGACCAGTTGTTGGTTGTAATAGATTTTTTTATTTCTTACTCTCTACTTTGCTTTGATATTGACCTCTGCAATAAGGAACTGGTAATTATCTGTCCCATGGAGGCTCTATAGGTGTTACTGGAGCAATTAAGCTCCTTGTGCAAGGCTTCTTTCAAGTCCTTTAAAGTGTCCCAAGCAGCAATTAACCACTTCACACTAACGAAAGTATTTCCATCAGGTGATGTACTTTCCAAGTGAAAAGGCTACCAGGAACCTCCCCTGGAGCCCAGTGACTGAACAGAATTGCGGACACCGGCTTTAGCTCTTTGCAGGGCTGTCTTCGTCAGCCTAGGAAAACATTTTAGACTGCTTGCTGGAGTCTTGGGGAACCCCTGGAGAGTCTCCAACAGAAAGCTGGTACATTTTCCCGCCTTGGCAGAGCCAGCCTGCCTGTATACCAGCAGCTTAGCCATTCAACATCGTGTAAAGGTGTGCCCGGTGCCAGGCTGGCCAGTGAGCGCCCACAGGGGGGGATTTAAGGCAGTGCCCAGCGTGGTGGTGAGCCCAGTCAGTGTTGGCCAGGGTCCCCTGCTGGTCCCCACTCCTCGCTCCATCCTGCTTGCCTCTGTCCTGCTCATGTCCCACCTGCTCCGTCTCCTGTCTGTCTTGCATCCAGTCTGTTTCCCCCCTGCTTCTCTCCAGCGGCCCTTCCGTGACTGCCTGAGGCTGACTACACCTGGATCTCTCACTGGGGGTGGTAACCTTTTTGTACTTTCCTTTTCCCTATCTCTCCCTCTTCTTCTCCCCTCCCGCCTCGATTTTACCATTACTTATTGCTACAAAGAAAGCAAATTGTCTGTTTGAGACCTAACATTTGGAGTTTTGTGCCTTAATCTCGCCTTCGAAGTAATCATCTAAAGAACCACATTGCAGCCCCTGACCAATCTGTAAAACCCACCAACTGCACCTGAAACCCAAAGGTTACAGGCTTGCTTTCCTGGGAAAAAGGGCTGTTGCTCTCTTTTTTCAGCCCTGCGCTGCAATGGCCGGTCCCACCTCCCCAAAATTGAATCCAACTGAAGATTCCTGCCAGACAAAAGGTGCCACCACAGAAAGCTCTTGCTGCCCACTGAGTGCCCAGGCTGCCCCAACAACTGCACATGAGAGATGGAGGGTAAGGGCTTTCTTTCCAGGGTGGAGGTAGAGCCGTGTGCTTGCAGGAGCCCTGTGCTGGAATTGGCAGTCCTTCCACCTTCCACTATCCCAGGTTGCTCAGAGCTCCATCCAACGTGGCCTTGAACACTTCCAGGGATAGGGCATCCATAAATTCTTGGGGTAACTTGTTTCAGTGCCTCACCACCCTCACAGGGAAGAATTTTTTTCGTAATATCCCATCTAAACCTGCCCTCTCTCAGTTTGAAGCCATTCCTCCTTGTGCTGTCACTACAGGCCCTTGTAAATGCTGATGAAACTTGACTGGATATTTTTACAGCAAAGGTTATAATTTTTATTTTCTTAAGGCAGTGACAGGGATGATACCGGGATCAATTACACTTCAGAAATCTGTTGCTTGTATTAGTAGTTAAAAATAACAAACGGTATTTAAACGCATTATTTCTCGTCTGGGGGGTGCTAGAGGGCTGGTTACAGCGCCCACCACCCTCCTCTGAAGCTGTGTTACCTTCCCCACTGGGATGGGAATAAATACTTTTAGCCAATTTGTCTCTCCAGATCAGCCCGGAAGTCTTTAAAAAGGTACTCAAAAGTATTTCCCCATTCCTACTGGTTTTGCAGCCGGTCAGATGTGTGGGGTTTATGTCCCACAGCAAATTAAAAACACCACAGCCATTATGTAAATGTGTATTTGTTTGAGTATTCACCCTGATGGTGTCCAGGCAGTTAGGCTGAGGTACTTTGTGGATTTTTGGAACAGAAATAACATCTTTTAAGGGTGTCTGTGACCGGCTGAGGTGCAGGATGTGGCCTCTCTATTTTTAGCATCTGCTGGTACGCCCATCCTGTGAGTGTTAATTTAGGTGATGCAACCTTTTAAGTCTGGAGAACTACTTCCTTCTTCAAAGCTTGCTAATTCTCATGAAAGAAATAAAGAGAATTTCATGACAGTGACCTATTTTTCACTTTGAATATCCCAACTATTGGTGAGCATTTACATTAAAATATTTGAAGTTTAATAAATTTTGCAAAATGTCCTGGATGTTGAGGGATGTAGTGATGAACTCAGAATTAGAAAGTGGAGATTGTCTTCTTTTTCTTTGAAGCTCACAGGCCTATGAAAAAAAAGCTTTCTAGAGAAACTTAAATTTTTTTATCTAATTTGTACACATTTCTACAATTAGGACAGCTGCAGGTTCACCCCTGGCAAAATCTCTCTGCTGGTAACCCAGCCACACGCTGATTAATCCTTATTTCACGTTCAAGTGACCAGGATATTTTGGTCAGCTGGCGACAGAGCGGTCCAGGTGGTAAAGGAACAAGGACTGAACAGTATGAGCAGCGTTTGCCTTTTTCTCTCCTCCACCCCCCTTTTCTATATATTATACTTTGCCACTTCCTCTGCTCAGCACACAGGAATTTGCTGGATGCATCCATGAATGCAGAACCCACTGGAATCAGGACATTTGTTCCAAATGATCCAGCTGGTGCCAGGGAAGCAGAAGTTCTGACTGTGTAACAACCACACTGTGAGGAGGAACAAGACTGAAACCCACTTTCCGTAAAGGGAAGGATTTGAACTGGTGCTGGAGATGTGCAAGGCTCTGTTATTCTCCCTCCTTAAGTTGTTGACAGGACACAGTCCCCTCTCTTACCTGTCATTGAAAGGTCCTTCTAGTTACACTTATGGCAGTGTCACTTTGTACCAACATCAGCCGTGCACTGTAAGGCTGCTGAGGTTTCCAAAATCCACCTTTTTTATTTCTGCTAGTTCTGCTTCGTATCCTTCAAGCCAGTACACAAGAACAAAGCTTCAGCAAAGCCTACCTAACATTTCCTTTTGTTTCTGACATCATTAGCCAACGTAAACCAAACCATTAACAGGCATCCAAAAATATTTCTGGAAGTTTTCACGTGCTCGGTGAGGATTCCAAAGTTTTCTTTGAGGGAGACTCAGGGAGACTCCAGAAGAAGATTTTTGGTCCAGGAAAAAAAAAATAAATAACGCAGCTGAAGCCCAGGCACCGTTGTATGAAGCAGATTGATTAACCTTAGTGCTGCTGCGTTCCCACTGGAATACACACTGGAATGACACTGGAATGCCGCCGGATTTCCTACTGTATTCCCGCTGTGCCCGGCGCTATTCCCACTATGCCCGGCATTATTTCCGCTGTACCCGGCGGTATTCCCGCTGTGCCCGGCGCTATTCCCGCTGTGCCCGGCGGTATTCCCGCTGTGCCCGGCGCTATTCCCGCTGTGCCCGGCGGTATTCCCGCTGTGCCCGGCGCTATTCCCGCCGTGCCCGGCGCTATTCCCGCCGTGCCCGGCGCTATTCCCGCTGTGCCCGGCGCTATTCCCGCTGTGCCCGGCGCTATTCCCACTGTGCCCGGCGCTATTCCCGCCGCTTCCCAGGGAGCTGCCGTGGTGTGGGAGGGAACAGCCCTGGCGGGGAGCAGCTGCTCCCGTGTGGGGTTCTGCGCTGGGCTTTGTCCTCCAGCCCGGCACGGAAGGAATTGGGGGTGCTGGTGGATGGAAAGTTGGGGCTGAGCTGGCGCTGAGCTCCCAGCCCAGAAATCCGGGCGTATCCTGCATCCCATTCAGCGGGCCGTGGGTGAGGGAGGGGGTTCTGCCCCTCTGCCGCGCTCTGGTGATTCTCCACCTGGAGCGCTGCATCCAGCTCTGGAGCTCCCAGCGTGAGAAGGGCACAGACCTCTTGGATCAAGTCCAGGGAAGGCCAGGAAGATGATGAGAGGGATGGAGCAGCTGCGGAGACAGGCTGGGAGAGTTGGGATGGCTCAATCTGGAGAAGTCTCTGTGGAGACCTCCTTGCAGCCTGTCAGGACTTAAGTGGTGCAAGAAGGATGGAGAGGGACTTTTTATGAGGGCCTGTAGCTGCAGGACAAGGGGCAATGGGTTTAAGCTGAACGGTTTAGGTTTAGACTAAATGTAAGGGAGAATTTTTTTCTGCTGGAGGGTGGTGAGGCATTGGCTCAGGTTGCCCCGAGAAGCTGTGGATGCCCCATCCCTGGCAGTGCTCAAGGCCTGGTTGGATCCTGTTGGATGGGGGTTTGAGCAACTAGATCTTGTGGAAGGTATCCCTGCCCATGGCAGGGGGCTTGGAACAGCTGTAATAACCAGCAGAACGCTACAGAACAGCCCGTGTTGTAAATGAAGCTGCGCTCTATGAATAGTAAATATCTGAATGTAACTTCTTTAAATCAGTGTGAATGAGCTGAGAGGTTGGTACAATGGATTTAGGTCTGGAATTCAAAACTCTTAATCCAGGCTTGGTTGCATTTGTGTTGCTGTCATTTGGGGATGTCAGCTTTAGATCTTGGTGCCTTCAGCAGCATCTTCAGATCTTGCTGTCAGTCAGGGACTGATTTTCAGTCTTTACTTTTGTACGCATTCCCTTGCCTCGTGCTGCAGTTGGGAATGTTCATTCTCTCAGGAAGGAGGTGATGTGAATTCCCTCCTGCAGGGCTGAGGTGACCCTTGGTTACTGCTGAGGGACAGGCTGTGCAGGAGCTGCTGATGAAACACTGCCCAGGAGTTAGTGGGCCAGCAAGGGTGTCCTGCTGCACAGAAGAACTTAGTGCTGCATGTAAATACCAGAACTGGAGTTTAAGTTTCAAAGTACGGGATCTGTGTAAATAAAAGTATCTCAACAAATTGATAGCATTTCCTATCAAATGGGTGTAGGGAGTAGAGCTGTCATTTTTACTTAGAAATTATGGCATCAGCACGTTCAAACTTCTCAGGTGTTGGCTTTCCAGACTTGCACAGTTACCTACCGTTACTTGATTTTCCCCTTAACTTTCCTGAGAATTTGGCAGCCAAACCTTTATTTTTGCATAATGGTACACAATCATACTCTCTGCCTGGGAAAAACAAAGTAAATGACTTCCAGCTTTAAAATGAAATGTCTGTGCTTGTATGAAAGAATTCTTTTTGTTCTACATAAACAAAGTTTGACAGCTCGACAGGACTGAAAGCAGAATCTTGGCCTTTTAGTTCTTAAACTGGTAAATTTGACAAGTTTTAAACTTGTAAATGTAGTAATTACAGAGCATCAACAGGAAGGCCTAACAATGTTCCCTGTCTTCTGTAAACTGTTAATGCTTTGGAGCAAATAGTGAGGCTCTGAAACCAGAGCTGTTCCCGGGATACTCTGATATCCCACTGGGTAGGGGAAGAGTTGTTGCTCTGGGCCCGTGAGCTCTTGAGGTTGTGTTGCTGGTTGATTGTTTTGGTCCTCTCTCCTCTTGAACAGGGACCATGCCCAAGAAAGATAATAATAAATAAAGAAGGCAAAGTGAATTACATGCAGCTGAAGAAGGATTTTGACCAGAAAAAGGCAACAATACAGTTTCATCAGCCTCAGAGATTTAAGGTGGGATTGTTTCACTGGATATAATTGATGCTGGCTCAATAATGTGGTGTGTTTTGCTTGAGTTGCACTAGACATGGCTTCATCTCTGTCCCCAGGGGAAGTGGTTGACATTGATGACCTGCTGAAATCTTTACATGAGCTGTATTAAAACACAGTTTATACTTTTGCACTGTCCATCATGTTTCACTGCTCTGCAGTAAGAACAAAATCTGATTCATGCTATAATATGTGTAATAATATATTCTTTTTAAAATTTTGCTCTGTCACATAAAAGTTTGGAAAAAAAAACAAATGCACAAAATTGATGATTAGGCATCTGTGCTTAAATTATCCCTTCTGCCCCACTGTTTCCTTGTGCAAACTTTGTGGCTTTTGAGCCACTTCCCTTTAATGGAGGGTAAGGTGTGAAACCATGTGAAATATTTCCAGTGTTCTTGCCAGTGAATTGCACCATGGAAAGGTACCAGCCCATTTTAGCTGAGTGTTCTCAGTCCTTGAGTTTGAGAAGGAGACAGTGGTGCTGCACAGTTGTGTAAAGGACTTGGATTCTTGGAGGTGCTTTGATTCAGGTAGCCTTGAAGGTGTCAACACAATTGAATTGTGAGGTGGACCCAAATGAGATCCCAAATACAAGCTGAGTCCCAGGTATAGTGTTCCTGGCTGCTGTCAGCTTTAATGGCCAAGCTGCACTTGTGTGGATCTGGTACTTGGCACGTTCTGCTGTTTCCCTTCGGTGCCTTGTCTGTCACATGTGGGGTGTGGATGAGTCAAGTTTGGTTTTGAATATTCCCAAATGATTGGAGTAACTGGTGAAAGGTCTCTAACCTTTGTATGTTCTCTCTGGTGAGAGAATGCAGGTCCTGCATGTGCTTATTGTCTTATGGTGTTCTGCTGTTTGTGGGGTTATTTTCCTCTGTTCAGCCTTGTCTGTCTGGTTGTGCAGCCTAAAGATGGCACAGGGAAGAGAACAAACCCAGGTTGGGGCACCAGACTTTTTGGCTTAGCAGTGACTCTCCTGGCAGATCCCCTTTGCATCTCCAGTGCTCTCCTTCAGGAGAAACACTGGTACAGAGCACCTTCCTTCCCAGCCTCTGTGTCCCTGATGTGATCATTCTTCCCAAGCCATGGGGAGGATGTGGGCTGGGCTTGCCTGAGCTCTTCAGCAAGTAACAGCATCTTTTTTTTTTACAGGAGGAGCTGTGGAAGATTTTCAGGAGAAGCTGGAGTGCTACTTTGGGTCTCTGGTGGGGTCCAATGTTTCCATCACTGCCCAGGGATCCCAGGGCCTTCCTCCTCACTATGATGATGTTGAGGTAGGACAGCACAACCTTGCCTGGGAAATTGTGCATGGGCTTTTGCTGATGGCAGTGTTTGCTGTTGTGTGTGTGCTTCTAACCCTCCCCCCCACTAAACATTATAGGAAAATTATTTTTTTTTATTTGTGTTTCCTTGTAGTCGTTTTTCTTACGCATTTTTGCTGAAAATTTACTAATAGTAATATCTAATCATAATATGTAAACTGGGTTTTCCAGACCTGGTATTTCCCTTAGATAAAAAGAGAAGTTTGTTTTCACAGCTGCAGAAGCTTTCTAGCACCTGCTTTTTCATTTTCACTTCATTCAGGCCCCAAGAATTTACAAGTCCTTTTCCCTTTACTAAGTACTTGCTCTTTCTTCAGCTGGACTGTAACAGCAGACTGGTTGTGCTTGTTGGTCCTGCTGTTTTTAAGAAGTTACTGATATGATGAATTCCTGTGGTCCAAATGCATTTTAAATCAACTTCTAAAAGAAACATACAAAGATACACTGCGTTATAAAGAAAAAATTGGACTATCCCACTTAAACCAAATCAAAAAATCCAATCCTTATATGTGTATTTTGCTTTTTAATGTTTTCATTTCCATTCAATACACCTGGAGTTTCATTTTCCTTATGCTTGTTATTCAGCAGCCTCACATCCAGCATTTCTAACTCATGCCATCTACCCCCACTGGGCACCCTATAGAGGTTTCTGATGCTCTGTTGGGGATAAGCCTCTTTCACCTGAAATTTTGGCTATTTGTGTGGCAGATGTTCCTTTTGGGTTAGTTCTCTAGCACTTACTGAAGTGACTGGAGAGAAACAGGGATTTCCAAATGCCTGCCTTAGGATAAAACAGATCCCACTTCACAACTCCTCTGTCTGTTGTCTCTAAATAGAGACCAAAAAAAAAATGAGTTCAAATTTAAATTTCTCTGAATTGTAGCCATCTAAAAATTAATGAGGGGAGGGTTTGCACACTGCGAGCACGAGAAATTTGGGTGAGAGTTGTCTGTATCCTTTTTTAAAGGTATCCTTTGCTTCTAGTATTTAAATAATGGGCCAAAACCCCCAGTTATTTCTGTAAATTGACTAGTACTCTCCAGGTTGGGCACCCTGACTCCTAGGTCATGTTTGTGGAGTTGTGTGCAGAAAAAACACTGGGTTTGTGTATGGTTCTAAAACATTTTTATGCTTTTACATGCTGCCTGTAATCCCTCAGGCTAATCCTCCTGTGCACTGAGACTTACTGCTGCACTGAACATTGTCACTGTTCTGGTGAATGAGATTTAAATATTTATCCTTGGCTGATAAAGAAAAGCATGACCCAAACCCCATATGAACTTGCTGTATTAATTGCTCTTCCTTTTTCCAAACCTGAAATTCAAGTGTTTGGTTGGTGGTTGATTTTTGGAATGAAAGGAACATTTCATGAAGATTACTGAGTGTCAGCAGGGAATCTGGTGCTTGTCCTGTTCTGTTTGACCTGCTTTTGAAGTGTTACTTGTCCAGCTGGTGGTGCTGCTCCATGCTGGAATCCTCAGGAGTTTCTCTGCCTTTTGGCCTGTTATGGAGCCTCTCTCTGCTCTTCTCAGTGTCCAGAGCTGCATTTGGGTGTAGGTGTTTTAGGAATAGTGTGACATGTTGGATGGTGTAGGTGTTTTAGGAACAGTGTGACCCATTGGATGGGATGCTGACATCATGAGCTGTGTTGTTTGACAGAGGGGAATATTCAATCGTCATCGTGTACTGGGTGATGCAAAGTCTGGTAAACTACAGTTCCCTTTTTCATTCCTGGAATATTTTGGACCAGACTTCAGTGCCTTTCATTTTTATGGAATAATGATGGGCTTAAAAGTTATCCAAGTTTTTAATTTATTTTTCTTCTGTTTGCTGTTGTTCACTTCCTGTGACCCATTTCTTCTGGGTGGCTGCTGTCAAAGTTTGGTTGTCTCTTTGTGGCTGCCTCTGAGAGGGATGCTGTTGTTTGACTCTATTTCCTCCCTAAACATCTTTCTAGAATATTTCCTTTCTCCATCTTTCAAATGAAGAGAATTCAGAATACTCTTGGTTGCTGTGGTCCCCACTCTGGTAAGGAAGGCAGTTTTCTTTGACTGTGCTGTCCAACTCTGTAGGTGTTTACAGGACAAGCCACAAGTAAACTTTTATTTCCTTCTTGGAGGCAATTTTATGTGCTTTACACCTTTCTTGCCTTGACTTTCCTTATCTAGTTTTTTTTCCAGTGTGGAGTTTTAATTTACATAGGTGAGAAGAAAGATAGGGAGGAGGAGGAGGAAGGTCGTACCTGTTTTTTAAGTGCTTTAACTGAAAATCTCAGACAACAGTATTGTAACAGATTACCATTTTTACAGAATATTTGGCTTTTCTCGTGGAATACTAGCCTTTTCTTTTGATGTGATCTGACCAAATCCCCATTTCACTGCTCCTCTGCCAGCCCACTGTGTTACCAGCAGGTCCCTCTCAGCTGCTTCTTTGTCCTCTTCCTGCAGCTCAGTGGGAGTCTGTGTGTTCTGTGATGTTAAAAACCTTGTTTCACATTTTCAGCAAATATTGACAGCAGGTTGGAAAGTTTAAGGTTCTGAACTTCTGGCTTAGTGTTCTTTATGTTATTAAAGTGTACATTGCAGGACTGCTCCATTTTGTGATTCTAAAGGATATATATTGTCAGACTGTCTGCTCAGGGAGTATTTTCTCTGACTGCAGTAAGGTTTGACCTGGTGCCCTAAATATATCAATTTTCTTGCAGCCAGGTGACTTACTGTACTTCCCAAGAGGGACCATCCACCAAGCTGACACTCCTCTTGGGACCTCCCATTCCACACACGTGACCATCAGTACCTACCAAAACAAGTAATTATTCTTTATCTTTTGTTTTGTGTGGCTTTCCTCTGCCAAGTGATGTGTGTGAGCAGTACAGACCTGAGATGTGGTGAAGTTTTGGGGCTTGGGGGAAGGAGGGGAGCAAGAAGACTGTTGTTGTTTGAAGCAGCCTGTTTGAGAGGTTTTCATGCAGCAAGCTTGATTGCTTTTTAATTGCTTATTTTATTATTTACCAGCTGTAGGCTTTAATGGGGAAAATGCTACAACTGCAAACTCACTTCTGTATTTAAAAAAATCTCTCATCAGTGGCTGAAGTTACTGTTCATTTCATAGCTCAGATAAAGAGTCATGAGTTACTCCTTTCATCATGTTTTCTCCTGTATTTGATAGTCACCTGCACTAATCTTCTCACAGATTTGCTGCCAATTCTTCCTTGCAAACCTTTTCTGCTTATCTGTGGTTTTTTTATCTCCTACCCCATGTATGCAAGTCAGATTTCTTATGACACACTCCCAGTCCTTGTGCCCACACTGTTATCACACAGGGAAATGTTCTTGCCAACCTAATCAGCCTCCCAGATGGTGGGTTTGGAGCCACTGGTCTGAGTTAGGAATTAGGAGGGGCAGAACAAGTTTGGGCATATTCTAGATAACTGTGGGATGAATCTCTAACCACCAGCTGTGCCATTCTGGAAGCCAGAACTCTTCATCTGGCCACTCCTCCAGCCTGGAGAGAGGGTTAAGAGGAAGCTGCTCAAAGGTGTCAGTCTTCTGAAAAGTTGGGTTCAGATTATTTCAATTTACACACGTGTTCTTTTATTCAGTAGGTAAAAAAAAACTAAACCCAAAAAACAGGAGAGGAAAAGGAAAAGCTGCTCTTCTTCCAAGGTTAAAAAGTGGAGTCATCCCCCGTTAAGGCTGTTGGTGATGAAGTGCTGACATCCTGCCTCTGCACCTCCTGTCAGCAAGGGCAGGGAAAACAAGCAGGAGTCCTGGTGCAGGCTGGTGTTCTGACTTGTAGATGGAAGTATGATCTGGAAGAATTTCCTTGGCAAATTGAAGAGAAATCCTTGTGGAGGATTTCCACTGTGGAGGAAGTGCTGGTGGAGGTGGCTTTCCCCCCCTTTCCCACCGTCCCTTCAAAGCCCGGCTCCCCCCAGCTCCCTTTGGGGGTGACCCCCCGCCCCTCGCGCTCCCTTTGGGGTCCCCCCGCTCTTTCCCCCCCGCCGCTTTCCCGCCGTGCCCGCCCCGCTCACCCGACAGGGCGGGACCGGCAGGGACGGGGCGGGGACGGGCCGAGCGCTGATTGGCTGCGGCGGGGGCTCGAGAGGCGGGGCGTGCGCAGAGCGCCATGTTGTCTGCGGGGCAGCGGTAGCGGTGGAGGTGCGGCTGCGCTCGGAGAGCGCGATTCTGGGGATCCGCTCGGGGCTGCGGGGAGCGCGGGTGTGGGTGGGAAGGCTGGAGGGCTCGGGAGGGTTTAGCCGAGGGGTTCGGGGGTTCCCGAGGGTCAGAGCGCGGGGCCTGGAGCCCGCGCGGGGGAAGGGGGTGGGGCTGTCCCAGCGCCCTGGCTGCACTGCGCAGGCGCGCCGGCGTTACCCGCCGGCATTACCCGCGACCCGCCATTACCCCTCCCGTCACAGCGCCCCCTGCCGGCCCGGCGGACCGACCCCAGGGAAAGGGGATCCAATGCCCCCCCCGAACCCCAGAGACCCCCAACACTCAGCACACAGAGACCCCAAAGAGAGGGGGGCCCGGGGGTCCCCTAAAGCCCAGCAGTGGGGTTCAGGGGATCTCCCAGCCCCCAGGGGAGGAGTCCTGGGGGTGCCCCCCAAAGTCCGGGGGGGAGATGTACCGCATCTGGGTTTAGGGGATCCCAGTGCCCCTCAGTACGGCCCAGTAACCCCCTCAGTGACCAGCCAGTGTGTCCCAGTGACCTCCCACTGCCCCCCAGTATGGCCCAGTGATGTTCCAGTGTGTCCCAGTGACCTCCCACTGCCCCCCAGTATGGCCCAGTGATGTTCCAGTGAGCACCCAGTAACCCCCAGTATGGCCCAGTAACCTGCCAGTGTCTCTCCCTGTGTCCTGATAATCCCCCAGTAACTCCCCAGTCCCTCCCAGTGCCCTTCCAGGATCCCTCAGTAACCCTCTAGTCCCTCCCAGTGCCCTCTGGTTCCCCCCAGTGTGTCCCAGTATCCTCCAATAATCACCCAGTGCCCTGCAAAGCCCCCCAACTGTCCCAAACGTGTCCCCAGATGCCCTTGGCCTTTCTATGAGCGTGTGGGGGGGCATTTTTGGGGTCAGAGGGTCCAGGGGGGGTTCTTGGGGTGAGATGGAGGGTTGGGGACATCAGGGATGGAGCTTGGGGCCAGTGGAATTGGGGGTGTCAAGGGGGGAATAATGGCAATGGGGAGGCCCTGGGGACACTGGAGACACCAGGGTTGTCTTGGAGTGTCAAGGGGGGAATTAGGAACACCAAGAGGGTCTTGGGGACACCGGGGAGGTCTCAGGACTCAGCTGCTCTTGGTGCAGCCCCTCATCTCCCCCCCAGACCTCTTTAACCTCCCCATATGTCCCTTAACCTTCATTTTCCCTTTAGTCCCCTCCCCCCACAGATCCCTTTGATGCCCCAATGCCCCCAAAACCTGTTTTAACTCTCCCAAATACACCCAAAGACCCCTAAACACCCCCAAATTCCACATCCAAACCCCCAGATCCCTTCAGATCTCCCCCAGCCCCCCCCCTCAAATCCATTCCAACCTCCCCAAAGAGGGGGGCACCCTGGCACCCTGGGACAGGAACACAGTGGGCTGTACTGGGGGCACTGGGCTGTACTGGGAGGGCACTGCGGGGTGCTCAGATGTCCCAGGACAACGTGGCCCAGCTCCAAGAGAGATCCAGGGAGCAGTGAGGAGGTACTGGTCTGTCCTGGTCTGTACTGGTCTATCCTGATTTGTGCCCCCAATCCCCAAAGCCCCTCCCCAGCTCCCCCAGGACCCTCCCAGACCCCAAAGCCCCCCAGGCCCCCCCAGGCCCCTGACTTGGTCCTGCTGCCCCTTGAGCATCTGCAGCTGCTGCAGAACCAGGCATTTCATCAGCAAATGTGCAGGTGACCCCAAGCTGGGGGTGTGTTGATGTGCTGGAAGGCAGGAGGGCTCTGCAGAGGGACCTGGCCCAGCTGGATCCATGGGCTGATTGCAAGGGGATGAGGTTCCAGCAGGCCAAGGGCCGGGTCCTGCCCTTTGGGCACAAGAAGCCCCGTCAGCCCCCCGGGCTGGGGCCAGAGTGTCTGGAGAGCAGGCAGGCAGAAAGGGAGCTGGGAGTGGGGATGGACAGGAAGCTGAAGAGGAGGCAGAGTGTGGCCAGGTGGCCAAGAGGGCCAATGGATGGTGTCCTGTGTGAGGAAGAGTGTGTCAGCAGGAGCAGGGAAGTGATTGTTGGGCTGGAGTGAGCGCTGGTGAGGCCACCCCTGGAGTGCTGTGTCCAGCTCTGGGCCCCTGAGTTGAGGAAGGCCCTGGAGGGGCTGGAGCAGGTGCAGAGAAGAGCAGCGAGGCTGGGGAAGGGAGTGGAGCACAAGTGGTGTGAGGAGAGGCTGAGGGAGCTGGGGGTGTTGAGGCTGGAGAAGAGGAGGCTCAGGGGAGACCTCCTGACTGTCTGCAAGTCCCTGCCAGGAGGTTGGAGCCAGGTGGGGGTGGGGCTGTTGTGCCAGGAAGCAGCAGTAGGACAAGAGGGCTGGGTCTGGAGCTGTGCCAGGGGAGGTTTAGGTTGGATATTAGGAAGCAATTTTTTCCAGAGAGAGTAATCAGGCCTTGGAATGGGCTGGGCAGGGAGGGGGTGGAGTCAGCGTCCCTGGAGGTGTTGAAGGTGAGAGTGGATGTGGCCTCAGTGCCATGGTCTGGGAAGCACGGCGGGGTTGGATCCAGGGTTGGACTTGATGATCTCAGAGGTCTTTTCCAACGTGGCTGATTCTGTGATTCTGTGATTGCCATTCCTATGGCAGCACATGCTTGAGGCTCTATCCCCAGGGTGATAGAGATGTCTGTCCATATCTATCTCCAAGGTTAGTCTGTAAATGTGTGGTGTTAGAAAAGCAGGCTGAGTTCTGGGCTGGTTGTAGAAGGAGAAAGAAGCCCAGAGGGCAGTGCAAGCAGGCAGCCCTCAGCTTGCACCTGATGTCCCCTCCCTGCAGGTTCCTGTCCTTGAGCCCAGGCCCTGAGGTGAGGCTGAGAAGTGGCGCGGAGGTGAGCCCAGAGCTGTCCCTGAGGTGAGGCTGAGAATAAGTGCAAGGCAGAGGTGCTGCTGAGGAAGGAGAGCCCCGTGGTGGGGAAGAGGCGAAGGTGCCCATCCCTGAGAAGGTGCTGTGTCCATCCCCTGTGTGCCAGGTGAGCTGGGGCTTTGCTGCAGAGCTGCGGGCGCTGATTTGAGCGTCTCCAAGTGCTGAGATGGTGGGCACCCAGGAACACAAACTGTGCCTGGCCACGGAGCCTGCAAGGAGGAGCAGAGACAGCGGTGGCAGTGTGGGGGGCCAGGTTGTCCCTGTGCCTTCCCCTGCAGGCCCTGTCTGTCTCTGCTGGGCCCCTGTCCATAATCCCCTTAGGTCCCTGCACACCTGCTCTCCAGAGCTTGACTCACTGCAGACTTTGCAGGGAAATCTGTGTTGGCAGCTGCATCCTGAGCCCCAGGGCAGTTTGTATCCCTGAGTGCTGATCCATCCTGGGGACCCAAGGGATCCTCTACCACTCCATCCATGCAGCAGGAGTCACCCTGCTGCCCTTGACTCCCTGCAGAGGAACAAGTGCCCTCTCTCTGTTTGGGAGAAGCCAGATGCTGCCCCTGGGCCATCAGAAATGGTGCTGAAGCCTCTTTCAGCCCAGCCCTGGTGCAGTTTTCTCATCCCCTCACCAAGTGCCCGCTCCCCCAGCCGGCACTGACCAACCAGGGCGTTTGGCACACGTGGTTTGGTGGTTTGGAGAAACAGCCCCAGGCTGACAGGGGGCCAGAGAACCCCAAGTAACAGCCCTGGAGAATTTTAAGTGACACTACAGTAATACAGCTTTTGATAAGGATATATCAACTCAATCAAGTCATGAAAAAATGACCTCACTCCTCTCATTCTCCCAATTAAACACCATTTTTTGTGCTGAATCTTCATATTTTGGAGTATTTCAGGCTAAACTTTAACTTTTTGCAATTTGGGGGGCGGTCCATCTCACTATTTCTTAGTGCTTTTTTCCCTGAATCTCAGTGGTTTTGTTTTTTCTGGGCTGAATCTTGGTGTTTTGGAGGTTTTTATGGACACAGGATGCCCGGTGAGTTCTAGAGATGGACTTGGGCAGGAGGAACCCCCAAGCCAACGCGCTCAGCCCTTGTTTTCCCCCCCATCAGGATTTGTCCTTCCCAAAGCTTGGGCGGATGGAGGAGGAGGCTGCGAGGAAGAGGAAGATGCCTTGGTCCCCCCAGGCAGGTGAGGAGGAAGGCAGTGTCCCTTTGGGCGGGTGTTGTGCTGGCTCTGTCAGCCGAGCATGGCCCCGGCTGCAGGACAACCCCGCTGGCGCCGCCGTCCTGCCGGGGCCGGAGCTGGGGGGATGTCCTTGGCCTTCCCTGTGGGCCGGAGGCAAATCCCCTGCCTGTCCTTCTTGCTTCCTGCCCCAGGCCCCGAGGTGAGGACGGAGAGCCCGGAGGACAAATCCCCCCATGAGACCCTGGTGGGAGAGGCCGTTTTGAAGGGCTCCCCGGCGCAGGAAGGCAGCGGGGAGGAAAAGGGCCGGAGATCCCCCCGCAGGAGGGGCTCCAAAGCCATCCCAGGGTGCTCTGAGGAGGAAAGAGCCAGCCTGTGCCGGGAAGGCGGCCGGAGCTTGAGCTGGAGCTCGGACCTGGTGGTCCCTGATCAGCCTCCCAGCAGGGAGAAGCCCTTCAGGTGCTTGGAATGTGGGAAGAGCTTCAAGAACAACTCCCACCTGATCCGACACCAGCAGATCCACACTGGGGAACGTCCCTACCCGTGTGGGGAATGAGGGAAGAGCTTCAACCAGAGCTCCCACCTGTTCAAACACCAGCGCATCCACACTGGGGAACGGCCCTACGTGTGTAATGATTGTGGAAAGAGCTTCAGGGACAGGTTCAGCCTGATTCGACACCTGCACATCCACACTGGGGAACGTCCCTACACGTGTGGGGAATGTGGGAAGAGCTTCAGAGACAGCTGCAGCCTCCGCACCCACCAGCTCATCCACACTGGGGAACGGCCCTACACATGTGAGGAATGTGGGAAGAGCTTTAGGAACAGCTCCAACCTCATCACCCACAGACGCGTCCACACTGGGGAACGGCCCTACAAGTGCTTGGAATGTGGGAAGAGGTTTCAGACCAGCTCCAATCTCCTCGTGCACCAGCGGACACACACGGATGAGAGGCCCTTCCGCTGCACCGACTGCGGGAAGGGCTTCAACCGGAACTCCCACCTCATCACCCACCGGCGCATCCACACTGGAGAGAGGCCCTACAAGTGTGGGGAGTGTGGGAAGAGCTTCACCTGGAGCTCTGCCTTGACCAAACACCAACGGACCCACCGGTAAGGGAAGCCCTACCAGTGCCCCGACTGCAGGAAGAGCTTCAGCCGCTACTTCCACCCCGAATGAAGCCCCTGATGGTGAGGCAACCCCTGGAGTCCAGTGACTGTCAGTCCATCCCTTTTGACCGCAAAGGGCCAGTCCCCTTTCCCAGGGACACATTCTTCCAACAGAACCCTTTCCGGGGGGTGTGTGGAGATTCCTGCCTTGGCTGGGGACCCCCCCCAGGGTCACTGTTGGAGGTTGAGAGCAGAGATCTCCCCCCGAGCGTTGGTCTGGGGAAGTTCCATCCATCTCTAATTGAGAATTATTGCTTTTGTGGCAGCTTGAGTAGAATTGCTTCAACAATTGCTTTAGTGTAGAGCACTGTCCTATCTTATCCTGTACTCCTTGTAGTCTTGGTGTTTGTACTGTGCAGTAAATAATTCTGATGAAGATCTTTTGTCTGATCATTTGTAACTATAACTAACTCATTTCTATCAATAGATCTGTTTTGCCATTATTAAAATCTGGAGGACAAAAGTGTTTCAGTCACACCTCTGTAATTCCTCTAAATTGCAACTGTTGGCATAATGCAAGTGAGATTGGATACAGCACCCCCAGCACCCCCCAGGAAGTTGAGAGTTCAGGGGGGCCACCACACTTTCCATGCACCCCTGTGTCCAAAGACCTCAATGGGACTGTTGAACCCACCAGACTATCCCCCTTTTCCACCCTTCTCCCTGTAACTCCCACTTTCCCATTTTTCCCTCAATCCCCATTTCCCCCCCCCCCCAACAGTTTAGGGGTCCCAACCGCCACTTTTTACCCCCTCTGTGGGCACTGAGGGAGAAAATGAGGCTGCACACACAGAGTTCCATTTCAGGACTTGTCCTCCCGTCTTTCCGGCGTCCCCCTTTCATTGGGGTTCCTTTGGAAACAGCGCCTGGGCTTTGTCTTTTAGTCCACTGGAATTCCCAGCATGGCCCCAAAGCAGTGCCCTGATCCCACACATTCCCCTCCCCTCATGTGCTGGCTGTGTTCAGCCACCAGAGAAAAACACAGAGAAAAAACCATGCAGGGCATTCCAAGTGGTTTCCACTTTGGCAAACAGCACTCTCTGGATGGAAAACACCAGTCAAGGCCAAAACACTCCTTGTTGATCCTGATTAACTGAGAGTTGCAGCTCCTGCCTTAACTTGTTCCCATAAAAATTCTCAGGGTTCCTTTGCTTCCAGGAGGCCCCACATGTCCCAATGGCCCCTGGATTCCATGAGCTTCCACAGTCTCCAAAGGTTCCTTTAGTTCCATGAGGCCCTGCAGTCCCAAAATGCCCTTTGGATTCTCGGACATTTCCCACTGTCCCAGGGTCCCTTGTGCTTCAGAAGGAGCTGCAGTGGGACAGTGGCCCCTTGGTTCCGTGAGCTCTGCAGTGTTCCAGGAATCCTTGGGTTCCAGGAGAGCCTGCAGTTTCACAAGGAGCACTGGAATGCAGGAGGTTCTGCAGGGTCCCAATGGCCCCTGGATTCTGGGAGGTTCAGAAATATCTCCGGGCTACCTTGGTTCCAGGAGGACACGCATGTCACCAGGAACCCTTGGTTCCAGGAGGTTTGACAGTGTCCCAGAATTCCTTTGATTTCATGAGGCCCTGGATTGTCCCAATGGACTCCTGATTCCATCAGCCCCCTCAGTGTCACAATGGTCCCTTGGTTCCAGGAGTTTCTGCAGCATCCCAGGGTTCCTTTTGTTCCATGGGGAGCTGCAGTGTCACAATGAGCCCTGAATTCCAGGAGTTTTCCTAGGGTGACAGTGCTCCCTTGATTCCATGAGATTGCCCAGTGTCCCAGGCTCCTTTGGCTCCAGAAGGCCCTGCAGTGTCCCAGTGGTCCTTGGTTCCATGAGGTTCCACCATGTCCTTGCTGGAACATGCGTGGCTGTAATGCTGCCCCACCTGCAGAGCTGCCTCCAGCTCTGGGCTCCAGCACAGGAAGGACATGGACCTGTTGGAGCGAGTGCAGAGGGGAGCAGCAAGAGGATCAGAGGGATGGAGCAGCTCTGCTGTGAGGAAAGGCTGAGAGAATTGGGATTGTTGAGGCTGGAGAAGAGAAGGCTCTGGGGTGACCGAATTGTGGCCTTGCAGTGCCTGAAGGGAGCCAACAGGAAAGATGGAGAGAGACTTTGGACAAGGGCCTGGAGTGACAGGACAAGGGGCAGTGGCTTCACATGGATAGAGGGAAGGGTTGGAGGAGATAGTAGGAAGGAAATCTTTAATCTGAGGGTGCTGAGATGCTCTTTAAGGTCCCTCCCAAGCCAAAGCATTCCATGATTGTGGGACTGGTGGGTGAGGTGGTGGTTGGAGCCATCTGGGGCACAGGGACCCAAAATGAGGGAGTTTTCCATTGTGGGGGAAGGAAGGAGGAGGCAGCAGAACTGACCCCTTGGACACCTGGCAGGCAGGCTTTGACTGGAAGCTGGTGATGGGGAGCTGAGTGAAGCCCCCACAATGCAGGAGGAAATGGTCAGTGACCTGCTCTGCCAGTGAGACCCCCCCAAGTGCCTGGGCCCACATGGGATGCAGCCAAGAGTCCTGAGGGAGCTGGAGAAGGAGCTGACCAAGCCACTCTCACTCATTGCCCAGCAGTGCTGCACAACTGCACAAGTCCCAGCTGACTGGCAACAAGCACATGGGATGCCCATCCACAGGAAGGGCCCAAAGGAGGATCTGGGGAACTCCTGGCCTGTCCCATTGGCCTCAGGACCAGGGAAGTCCATGCAGCAGATCCTCCTCAGTGCCATCCCATGGCACGGGCAGGACAACCAGGGGATCAGGCCCAGCCAGCGTGGGGTTGGGAAAGGCAGGTCCTGCCTGACCAACCTCATCTCCTTCTCTGACAAAGGACCCGCTCAGCAGCTGAGGGAAAGGCTGGGATGTGTCTCTCTGGAATTCCAGATAGCCTTTGGCACCATCTCCCCCAGCATCTCCTGCACAAACTGGCTGCTCATGGCTTGCCCAGGGAACTGTTTGCTGGGTGACAAAGTGGCTGATGGCCCAGGGAGTGGTGGGGAATGGAAGGAAATCCAGGTGGGGCCGGTCACTAGTGGGGTTCCCAAGGGCTCAGGGTTGGGGCTGCTCCTGTTTAACATCGTTCTGGGTGATCTGGGCCAGGGGATCGAGTGCCCCCTCAGGAAATTCATGGACAACACCACGTTGGGTGTGAGTGTGGATGTGCTGGAGGGCAGGAAGGCTCTGCAGAGGGATCTGGACAGGCTGGATCAAGAAGGCCAAGTGTCAGGGCCTGCCCTTGGGTCCCAACAACCCCCTGGAAGGCTCCAGGCTGGGGGCAGAGGGGCTGGAGAGCTGCTCAGCAGGAAGGGACTTGGGGGTGCTGCTTGACAGGGGCGGGATATGAGGCAGAGTGTGCCCAGGGGGGCAAGAAGGCCAAGGGCATGGTGGCCTTTGTGGAGAAGAGTGTGGCCAGCAGGAGCAGAGAACTGATTGCCCCTCTGTGCTGGGCACTGGGGAGGCCCCACCTGGAGTGCTGTGTCCAGTTCTGGTCCCTTGTGCTGGTTTAAGAGTTAACCAGCAGGGGAAATGAACTCAACTCAAAGGAGAGATTATAAGTCAGAATAACAATTTATTAAAAGAATACAGTAAGTACAATTATACAAACAAACAATTGGTTTTAACCCAAAAAACCCAAATGTATAACCCAGCACCCTGGGGCATGAACAAAGTAGTGTTCCTTGGGCCCCCCCTTGAGTCCAAAGTAAAGGGAGAGGGGAAAAACCTGCTGGTGGGAGAGCTGTTGCAGTCTGGTCAAAAGTGGTGATTGCAGTCCAGTTGAGGGTGGTGTCTCAGGCTGATTGAGAGCGGTGAGCTGTGGTCTGGTTGAGAGCAGTGAGCTGCAGTCCTCCTCTGGATCCCACTAGTGATGGTAAGGTTCTGAAACTCCAGGTTTATATATTCTCCAGTTCAGGTAGGAATGCCCAGTCCTCCCCTCAGAGCGGGGAATTCCATAAAGGGTTGCTTCGTCCTTCCCTCAGAGTGGGGAATTCCATAAAAGGGTATGAGGTTGCTCAGTGCATAAAAGGGTATGAGGGTGCTCAGGAACATCCCCCTCCACCTCACAGGCCTCTACTGACAACAGTTTCTGGGAAAATGGCATGGAAGGCCATAGAATACACAGTTTTGGGCTACACCCATCCAGTGATGAATCGGTCCCAGCTGTCCTAACAAGGACACATGGCAACCATCATACCTCCCACTGCTACGGACATTTACCATGGCAAACCTCATACATTGTATTACTACGGTCGGTTACCATGGCAACCAGCACACATTTCCATTTGTACCATCAGTTACCATGGCAAACAGCATTCATTCCCACTGTTTTGGTGGTTACCATAGCAACCATCATACAGTCCCATTTCTATGGTCAGTTACCATGGCAACCATCATACATTCTCATCGCTACGGTCAGTAACCGTGGCAAACATCATACACCCCACTGCTACGGTCAGTTACCATGGCAACCATCATACATTCTCGTCACTACGGTCAGTTACTATGGCAACCATCATACATTTCCGTTGGTGCAGTCAGTTACCATGGCAACCATCATACTTCCCATTGCTATTGTCGGTTACCATGGCAACCACCATACATTCTCATTGCCACTGTCAGTTTCCATGGCAACCATCACACATTTCTATTGCTATGGTCGGTTTTCATGGCAACTCTCATACATCCCCATTGCTGTGTTCGGTTACCATGGCAACCATCACACATTCCCATTGCTACGGTCAGTTACCATGGCAACCAGCATACATTCCCATTACTACGGTCAGTTTCTATGGGAACCTCTTGGTTCCTCTTGGACAGAAGCAGATGCAGATGAGCCTCCCTGTTGTCCACCAACCTTTAGAGCAGCTGTGCTCCAAAGGCCTGTGTGCCAAGGGGTGTCTTGACCAAGACCTTGCACAAATCTCTGGGACTCTTTGCATCCTGTCGTGGTGCCTTTCCAGTGAATTCCAGGGTTATCAAAGACAACTGGAATGGGATCTTTGTCTCACTCCACAAGGTCACCCAAACCAGTCTCTCCTCTGACCCTCACCCACAAAAGTTCACCCAAGTTGTTCATCCCCTACAGCAGCTCCACAGGTCAAAGAAGCTCCTTCCTGCTGAGGACACCTCTCTCCTGCTCTTTCTCTCCTGTGTCTCCTTGGCCTTCTCTCCCAACCCAGCACAGCCCTGCAACCTGGGAACTGTCTCAGCAGGCCTGGGCTGTTATTGCCTGCAAGTGGAATGCAGAGAGACTTGGGGCTGCAGCTCCTCCTGCCTGTGCCCCACACTCAGGGCATTGGGGCCTGTCTGGCTGCAGCCCCTCAGCGGGGGCACCGGAGTAAGAACAGACTTGCAGTGGGGAAAGCTGCTCTGAAAGCCCCGAGAGCTGGGCTGTGCAGAGGCTTTGCTGACAATGGCCTTGGGGGTGGACGTGCTGGGACTCAGGCCCAGGGGGAAAATCCCAGGCCTGATCCCTGAGGAGATCAGCACATGCTGCTGAAATGCTGGGGGAGAGAAGAGCCAGCAGAGGGAGGAAACAAGTGTGGACAGCCTGGGCTGATGTGCTTTGGACTCGTGCCTGGCCCGGCCTTGGCTGGGCAGAGAAGGGACAGCCTTTGTGTCCCTGCAGGGCTGGGATTCACTCCCTGCCCCAAAGGCCCCCAATGTGTCTGAGAAGCCCTGGGTGGTGCCTGTCCCACAACTGCTGGGAATGGGGACGGGGTCCCTGCACAGGCCCTGTGCTGTCCAGGGCAGCTGCTGCACTTGTGCTGCAGAGCCCTGGCACCTCCCCTGGCACTACAGGCCCCTCTTTGGCTGTTCAATCCAGGCTCTGCTGCCCTCAATTAGGTTCAGCAGTGAAGGGATGTCCAGGAGACAACTGCCATTGTACTCTGAGGACATGTAGAAAATACCCTGATAAAGAACAGGAGAGAGACCTCTCTCCCTGTGCCACCTGACTCCATTTGGTCACCTGAGCACATCTATGGGCTTCCCTGCACAGAAGGAACAGTGACAGGTTCCCCTGTCCTACATGTGGGCCCCTTCTGCCACTGAAGTTGGCCAAAGCAATGTCCCAGCAGCCTCCAAGAAGATCCCACAGCTGCTGCCCTGTCCCTAGGAACTGCTCCATTGCAGCCTGCAGTTCCCAGCAGGAATCTCAGTCACCTCTGGCCCCTCAGAAGGAACCAGGGCTTTGTGTCCCAGCAGGTCACTCCTGGCTTTGGTCTTCATTCATTCCCAGGGGAGCTGGGACAAGGAGTCACCTGCAGGTGCCTGTTTTGGGCCCACTGAAGTGGGGCAGGAGGAATCCCAGCCCATGGGGGTTGTGGAGGGAGATGAGTGTCCTTCTGGCCCCAGGTCTGCAGAGCCACAAGGAGACACCTCTGTTGACTCAGCTGAGTCCCTTCCATCAGTGCAGGTGAAGGAGATCCCTCCTGGGCACTGTCTGGGTTTCCCGTCTAATGATGGGACATGAAAAGGGGCCTCTTGAACTTAACTCTGTGTCTGTTTGGAAAAATGACCCTGCTGAAAGAAGTGTCTGTGCCCAGGTGAGAGAAGGCACATCATTATTTCCTTCAGCTGTGTGCCAGCAGGTTCCCCTGGAGCCCCAGGGACAGCTGGAGGAGCCCAGAGAGGCAGAGAAAGGGCTGCCTAGGGCTGTTGCTCTGCTGCTGAGCTGGGCCGGGCTCCTGGCACACAGGGAGCTCCTGGCAAGCAAGAAGAGCTTCAAAGAGACAGCTCTGCTGGTGAGCAGCTCCTCTGCACAGCCCAGCAGGGCTGAGGGCACTGCCTGCAGCACCCAGGGCACAGGAGAGAAGGCAGAGAGATGAGAGGCAGCCTGGGCTGAGAGGTGACTGAGCTCTCACTTCACAAGAAACCTTCCCAGGATTTGAATGAAGAATTCTCTGGCTGTAGGAAAGTTCAACTTGCCTTCCTGGAGGCATCTCCTAAAGCTGGCACATCCCACAGCTTCCAGGATCTTTCAGCAGGACTCTCCCAGTTGCTGCAGTGCAGGGGAAGTGGCCATATGGCAGAGCAGGGCAGGAGCTGCAGGCAGCAAGGGCAGAGAGGAGAAGGGAGCAGGAGGTTCAAGGGATCCTGGGCTGGGAGGACAGGGCAGAGCTGCTCAGGGCAGGAACCTTGCCAGCCCTTTACCACAGTCAGGCTCTGGCTGCAGAGCAGTGCAGGTGAGTTCCTGCAAGTGCCTCTCCCAGTTGCCAAATGGCAGCAGTGGCAGGAGCTGTCAGGATGGCTCTGCTGGATTTGCTGGGGTGCAGCAGGAGAAGCTGCTGCAGAGCAGGACTTGCTGCTGCCCCCTCAGAGGCCCAGGGCCAGAAGGTTCCCTGTGGCAGGGCTGGCTGTGGGGTGGGAAGGTGGGGGTGCAGCCAGGGGTGCCCAGGGCTGTGGGGCAGAGCAGGGTCCTGCCCCCAGGACTCTGTGTGCTGGGGCAGGGACTCTGCTGCCTGCCAGGGTCAGCTCTCAGCCCGGCCAAGGAGCTGCCATGGGGCTGGGGGAGAAGGGCTGTGGGGAAGGAACAACTCCTGGGAGGGCAGAGCAGGGCAGAGTCCTTCTGATCTCCAAAGTGGGCTGAAGGTATGAGGGCTGGTCACAGCTCCAGATCAAAGCAGGAAATTTCCCAGAAGGTATTTGCAAGAGGCACAGACAGACAGGGGGTACCTTCAAGAGAATGAACCAGTTCTTTCAGTGTTATACTCTGGGTTGTCTGGGTGCTGACTGTGACAGGGAAATGAATCTCTGAGCACAGGAGGAGACACTGAAACTTGAACTCTGTTAGATTAGAGAGTGCTGAACCTGAGAGTATCAGACATCAAAACTGTCTAATAGATGCATCAGTGTCACTTTTCCAGCCTCCTCAGGGTTGCTCTGACATTGCCATCAGAGCCTGCCCAGCCAGAGATGCCCCTGGGCAGTGCCCTGTGCTGCTGGGAGGGCTCTGCAGGGCAGAGCTGAGCCCCCAGGGCTGGGATGGGCTCTGGCAGCACTGGCAGGGCCCAGCCCTGGGCCCAGGGAAGCAGCTGCTGGCAGGGACAGCTCCAGGCAGCAGAGCCCTGGGCAGGGAGTGGGGGACAAGTGCCCCCAAGGCCTTGGGGCAGTACTGGGGTCCCTTCCCTGCAGCTCTGCTGGGCACTGTGTGCTGGGGCATAGAAATGAGGATTCATGCAGTGGAAAAGAACCTTCCCCGTGATGGTAAAAATAGAAAACACAGGCAAAATTATTCTAAGCTCAGACTAAGCTTCTGCTCTGCAACCCCAGCTCTTCTGAGTCATGGGTGTAGAGATGGAACTTTTGTATTCAAGGACTGTTACATCTGACATTCCTTGTGTGTGTGACAGCTCTACCAAAAAAAAATCCATGTCCCACTGCAGCAGAGCAAAACTGACTCCTTGGCAGTGCATTTGGTGACATTTGACACATCAATTTATTTTAAAAATGGAGTTGCTTTTTCACAGAGGTCTGTCTTAACTGTTCCCTGTCTTTTCCTTTTCTGAAACAGACCCTGTGCTAAGGAACAACAAATGTCCAACAGCAGCTCCATGGCCCAGTTCCTCCTCCTGGCATTGGCAGACAGGCGGGAGCTGCAGCTCCTGCACTTCTGGCTCTTCCTGGCCATCTCCCTGGCTGCCCTCCTGGCCAACGGCCTCATCCTCAGCGCCGTAGCCTGCGACCACCACCTGCACACCCCCATGGGCTTCTTCCTGCTCAACCTCTCCCTCACAGACCTGGGCTGCATCTGCACCACTGTCCCCAAAGCCATGCACAATTCCCTCCAGAACACCACAACCATCTCCTACATGGGATGTGCTGCACAGCTCTTTTTCTTTGCCTTCTTCATGTCAGCAGAGTATTTCCTCCTCACCATCATGTGCTACGACCGCTACGTTGCCATCTGCAAACCCCTGCACTACGGGACCCTCCTGGGCAGCAGAGCTTGTGCCCACATGGCAGCAGCTGCCTGGGCCACTGGCTTTCTCAATGCTCTGCTGCTCACAGCCAATACATTTTCCCTGCCCCTGTGCCAGGGCAATGCCCTGGGCCAGTTCTTCTGTGAAATCCCACACATCCTCAAGCTCTCCTGCTCACACTCAGGCTACCTCAGGGAAATTGGGCTCACTGTGGTTATTGCCTGTTTAATGTTTGGTTGTTTTGTTTTCATTGTTTTCTCCTATGTGCAGATCTTCAAGGCTGTGCTGAGGATCCCCTCTCAGCAGGGACGGCAAAAAGCCTTTTCCACGTGTCTCCCTCACCTGGCTGTGGTCTCTCTGTTTGTCAGCACCTCATTCTTTGCCTACCTGAAGCCCCCTTCCATCTCCTCCCCATCCTTTGATCTGGTGGTGGCAGTTCTGTACTCAGTGGTGCCTCCAGCACTGAACCCCCTCATTTACAGCCTGAGGAACCAGGAGCTCAAGGATGCTCTGAGGAAACTGATAACTGGGTGTTTTTCAGAAGCAATAAACTCTTCTTCTTCTCCATGTTATGTTCCTCATTAAAGGCCAATCCTGTTATGGACTTCATTAAAGGCCCACCATATCTTCTCTATTTTTTACTCCTGGGATGGGTGTTATTTTTGTAACAATTTGTTCACACCAAAAAATCTTTATATCTATAAAGATACGTGCATATATATAAAAGTATATGTATGTTTATATATATATAATCACCATTTCCAATTCAATGTCTGCCTTTCTAGCCTGGCCCAGAGGCTGTACAAATTGGCAATTGTACTCACTGTGTGCTTCAACCAAATAAAGAACTCTGCATTGGCTTGTTTGCCTGACATCTTTCCTCTCTGACTTCTCTGCAGCTGCAGGGTCGGTGCCTCTGTGCAGAGCTGGGTCACAAAAGAGTCCCAGCAGAGCAGCACTGCCAGGGAGCAGCAGCCCTTCTCCTGCAGGGCCTCCTCTCCCTTCCCTTCCACACTGTCCTGCAGAGCCCTGTGTTGTTGGAGGCCTCAGTGCTCTGGCAGTCGGTCCCAGTCCTGCTGCAGGACTGTCCAGGGACTGCAGGCAGGGACAGCCACGGGCACTGCTGGCACAGAGCTGACCTCTGCAGCAGCACTGCCATCCTGCCGGGGCATCTCCTCAGGCCAGGGCCTCAAAGCTTCCATCTGCTTTCCACTTTGCTCTCCAGGATGTGCCCAACACAACGCCCTGCAGAGGAAACCAGCAGTGACCAGCACAAGGGGGGGAGTGCTCAGGGTGGGGGCACCCAGCAGTGCCCTGGCACAGCCAGCGCCGCTCCCAGCACTGGCCTCTCACCCCAGGCCATTGGGCTTGTTCTTCCCTCCAAGGAGGGACATAAATGACCAGCTCAGGAGCCCATGTTTGCACTGCATGCACAAGACATGCCCATGTGTCACGGCTTGGGGCTGGGGGGTGGAAGGCTTAGACAAAGTTGATGGCAGAAGCCGTCTCGTTGAGCTACGAGGTGCACAAAGGACCCCCTTGCTTTCTAAATTCCTTCTCAGAGAGGAGCCTGGGGGTGGCTGGATCCAATCTCAGGCTCAGATTTTGGTTTCAATTGAAGGAATTATAGAGGTGTGATTCAATCACTTTGTCCTGCAGGTTTTAGTGATGGCAAATCAGAAATATTTCTTTAAAATGAATTATTTATTATGTCAAATGAACAGAAAATTTACCAGACAAGTGAACAGACAAAAGACCTCAATCAGAATTATTTAGTGCACAGAATAAAAGCCAAAAAACTCCTAGCAGTATAGTGTAAGATAGGATATTGTAGTCTATCAAAGTCATTCTATTAAAGCAGTTGGATCAAAGCCAGCAAAAAGAAACAATCCTGAAGCAGAGATTGAGGTAACTCACCCCACAAGGACAGGGGGTAGTTCTCTCTCTTTCACTTAACCCCTGGGCAGTGACCATGAAGAGCTGTCCCTGCTTCATGGCAGAAGCTCCACACACTTCAAGGAAGTCTGTGGAAGAATCTGGCACATGACAGTTGGACAGGGTTTTTATAGTTATCAAGGGTTTGACTGCTGGACATATTTGCAGGCCAGGGAGCAGCTTATCTGTCAAATCCTGCTTCAGAAAGCAGGATGTGTGTTTGAAGTTTCATGAAGCATTTTGGGTTTAGCATAATTCAACATTAAAAACATCACCTTGACACCAGCAGTCACTCAGCACAGAGAGCTTGCATTGCTTGCATTCTGACCAGTTTTTAGGTATTATCAGAGCAGAGCATCCTGCCAGAAATGGCTCCTTGATTCTATGAGGTTGCAAAAACTGTAAGAGTTCCTTTGGTTCCATGAGACCTCTCAGTGTCACAATGGAGCCTTGGTTCCATGAGGTTCTTGAGTGTCACAATGGCCCTGATGATTTGAGTTTCCACTATGTCCCAGGATTCCTTTGGTTCCATGATGCCCTGCAGTGTCACAATGGCTCCTTGATTCCAGGATGTTCCAGAATATCCCAGGGTTCCCTTGGCTCCAAGAGGCTCCCCAGTGTCCCACCGGCCCCTGGATTCCAGCAGGCCCTGCAGTGTCCCAATGGCCACTCGGTTCCACGAGCCACAGCGGCTGCCGCCGGCGTCTGTGCCCGGAGCCGCCGCTCCCACGGGGCTGCCGCACTCACCGCCGGGGTTGCCGCTCGCGCAGCCGCCGCTCTGCCCCGGCTGCACCGGGACCCGGCACCGCCTCGGGCCTGCGCTGCCGCCTCAGCGGCCACAGGGACACAGGGATGGGGGACCTTTGCTCTGCCGCTGATGGGGCCTGCCTTTGTTCTGCTGGGCTCTGGGCTTTAGGGAAATTGCTGTTCATTGTCATGCTCCACTGGAACACCTCCTGAATTCCAAAGGTTTCCTAATCCAGGGGGAGGGGTTTCTATGGCATCGGAGGTGCCGCCCCTCGGGACACATTGTCAATAAACCATCCAGCTGATTTGGATGGGTGTAAGAGCTCAGGAACACAGGATAAGGAGTCATCCCCTGAAAACCTTGGAACATTCCCTACCTGAATCCTAACCCAAATGGAACAGTTTGGATACAATTCCCAAATAGTTTGGAAACTCCAGTCATTCCTGACACCAGGATGGAAATTCAGCAGATAACTAAAGCCAGTCACCTTGTGAGCCCACAACCAGCGGGGCTGAGGGAGGCCCTGGCAGCTCCCCAGCACCTCCCTCTCAGTGGGACACCTCTGGCAGCCTCTCCCAGCTCGGGAACCCTCCAGTTTGCAACACTCCAAAGACCCTCAGTGATGCCCAGGACAATTCTGATCCCCCTCCACAACTACTCCTCCAGCTGTGACCCTTGTGTGTTGGGAAACACAAAGGGATTTGGGGGAGTGTTTCCCTGACAAGGAGGAGAATTTTGGAGAGGGACCTTTCCACAGCCAGCTCTTGATGTGTCCACACATCTCTGCCTGGGTGTGGGTGTGAATTGACTGTGGTGGGAATGTTGTTATTGGGAATCTATAATTCAGTCACTGTTAAAATTGTGGCAAATGCTATTGAATCACTTGATAACTGTCAAACTGGTCAATAATTAAATGCTACTAATCTCTTTTGCCCCCTTATATTTGTGTCCAAATCCTTTGCATCCTGTTCCTCTTGCATCCCAAGGTTCTGTGTAAATCATTCTCTTTCATCAAAAAATATATTTTTCATGACTTCCACTTTAAAATCTTCCTCCTTAGCTAAACTACAAAACAACTCCGATTTGTTGTTGACATCTTGAAGACAATTAAAGAAAGAAAAATAATTTGTTTTTCAGTGTTATAATGGGTCCCACAGTGTGTTTGGAGTTGCATCAGCTGTCAGTCCAAGATGGGCCATGTCAGAACTGGTGAGGTTGGGGGGTGAGGAGCAAGGCTGATCATCCAGGGTCAGTGTGGATCTCCTGAGGAGACACTCAGCATCAAGATCACTTGGAGAACACCCCTATCACCTCTTCTCTGAACTAAAAAATATCCATAATTGAATTAAACAAAAAAAGTACAAACTTGGAAGACTTGTTTTGAAATTGCTTTGAAGACAATTAAAGGAAGACAAAGAGATCCTGAGGGATTTCTGGATTTTAATGAGCCCCACGGTGTGTTTGCAGCCCAGCCCATGATCCTGAGGTACTGAGAGAAGATTGAAGCAGCTGCTGAAGAAGTCAGAAGCCAAAGTCCAAGTGCCTTGAAGCATTGCTGGGCCCCACTGAGGGCAGACACTGCCAAAGCCTCCCCAGGGACTCCTTGGAGCAGCTCCTTGGAGGCCAGGAGTGCAGGCAGACAAAGGCTCTGGGCAGGCCCCTGCAATGCTGAGCAAAGCCTGCCTTGGTTTTGTGGAGCACAAAGGCCAAGGCCTGAGCCCCAGGCCCTGGCCCAGCAGATCCTGTCCCTCCCGGCTGGCTCAGGGCTGTTTGGGGGGCACTGGGATGGGAGGGGGAGGAACAACAAAGGCCCCAAACTGGGCAACCCCTGCCAGGCTGCTGAGGGAGGGGCGAGGCAGAACCCAAGGGCAGAACCTGCCAGGAAAGTGGCTTGTGGTGGCCTGAGTGGCAGAGGCAGCTGCCAGAGGCAAGGGGACAAAGGCCTGGGTGCCTTTGGGCCTTGCAGCCCTGCCAGAGCCCTTGGCCATCTCTCCTGCAGGCTGTCCTGCCCTGGCCCTGCTGCTGCTCTGGCCTTGCAGGCTGCACACACCCCTCCTGCTTTCCCACCCCCTCCCAGCAGCATTTCTAGACCCTCCCTGATGGCTCTGCACCAGCTCTGGCTGTTCCCTGGAACACAAAGCCATGGGCTGATCCTGACTTCCTCTGGGTGACCTCTTGCAGCACAAGGGTCACCGTGGAGTGACATTTCTTTTTCCTCACCTTCAGTCTGAACCTTCAGTGCTACTCTTTGTGGATATTTTATTCTGTTTCTAATATGGAGAAAAGCTCCATCCTGTCAGATCTCCTCTAGACCCTCTCCTGTTCTTCCTCATTCCTCCAGAATGGGGAACCTCACAGACAGACAAACCAGTCCAGATGTGGTGACCCCAGGGCTGAGTCCAGGGGGGTGACAACTCCCGTTTTGGTGGCCCACCCCCCCCCCACTTTCCCCCCCCCCCCCCCCCCCCCCCCCCCCCCCCCCCCCCCCCCCCCCCCCCCCCCTCCCCCCCCCCCTGCCCCCCCCCCCCCCCACCCTCCACCCCCTCCCCCCCCACCTCCATCCCCCTCTCCCCCAACCCCCTCCCTCCCCCCCCCCCCCCCACACCCCCCCCCACTCCACCTCTCCCTCCCTCCTCCTCCCACCCCACCCCCCCCCCTCCCCCCCCCCCCCCCCCCCCCCCCCCCCCCCCCCCAACCCCCCCCCCCCCACCCCCCACCCCCCCCCCCCCCCCCCCCCCCCCCCCACCCACCCCCTTACCCAACCACCCCCCCCCCATCCCCCCCCCCACCCTACCCCCTCCCCCACCCCCCATCCCCCCCCCCCCCCCCCCCCACCCCCCCCCCCCCCAAGGCAGCCCCATGTGCAGTTGGCCTTAAATCAAGGGGCCATTCTGATTCTTTGTAATGTCACGGAATCAAGTGGCACCGTGACACTGCAGGGCCTCATGGAACCAAAGGAATGCAGGGACACTGTGGAATCTCATGGAACCAAGGGACCATTGTGACATGTGGGGTCTGTTTGGAACAAAAGGAACCCTGAGATATCTCAGAGCCTCCTGGAACCAAGGGGCCACTGTGCCTCCCCAGAACTCCATGGAATCAAGCAGAGCCGCTGCCTCCCCCCCGCCGCCGCACGGACCAGAGTCACCGGCTCTGCCCCGCTTGGACACCTCTGGAGTCAGCGTGTTCTTGGGCAGCACAACTGATCTCAGACCAGAGAGTTTCCCACATTTGCTTTGCCCCCTCTCTTCCCTGGTTTTGTTTTTTGTTCTTTGTTCATTCAGGGGGAAAAGGGGGAAGGGAGGCACGTGTGGATCCCTGTTTTTATCTGTTTACAAAAGGGAGTTGGGGCAGGGGGGGATAGAGGAGGCAATTTCTCTCTCTGCTGTTGCTTTAAACTCTTCTGTTGGTATTGCTGGTTTTGCTGCTCTATTTCTTGTCAGTAAACTCTTATTTTTTCACTTATACCTCCTTGTATTTTGTCTCCCTGTAGCGGTGGGGAATAAAAGGGGAGTGAATTCATTTTATTGGAGTTCCCACCCCAATATGTGTCTTTAAACCAGGACAGGTTGCTCAAGGGCTCCCTAAAATTTGGCATCATTCACAAAGGACTTGAAAATACATTTTGTCCCATTGTACAGAGAGATAAGAAAGATGTTCTACAGTGGTGTTCAAGGGCTGGTCACTGAGGGATTTCACCAGGAAGTTGCTGCCAAGAGGACTTTGTACCATGGATTTTATTTGACCCTCTTCATTCAGCCAACTTCCCACCCACCACATCTTTCACTTCTTCAGTCCAGCTCTCACCAGTCTGGCCATAAGGAGACCACAGGAGACCATGTCAAGGGCCTTGATGAAGTCTGGCCACACAACATCCTCTTCTATTCCCTCCCACAGGGGGTCTGCAATCCCTGCCTTGTCCTTCCCATGCCTGGGAATGGCTGCAGGAGGACTTGCAATATCCCCTTCCCTGCTGAGCCTGAGCAGTCTGGAACTCTCCCAACCCTCCTTGCTGCCCTGTTTGCAGACTGGTTCCATGTCTGCCTTTGCCAAGGCCCCAGGAAGCTCTGGGATGGCTCTGGCCTTTCCAAGGGTTTGGGAGAGGTCTCCCAGTGACACTGCCCAGCCTTCTCAATAGCCCTGACACCAAAACCTTTTCTGTATCCCACACTTCCAGAGGAGTGCCCAGGACACAACACAGGTTGTCCTGGTGGTTCTGGAGAATGAGTTGGGATTTCTTCCTCAAGGCCAACCCCTCCAATTGGATTTGAGTGCAGCTGAAAGGTTTCCTCAGCATTTTGCCCGGTGCCTCCCTGCCCTGAAGGTTTCTGGCCCTCAGGCTGGAGCTGAGGGGGTTGGGCAGGTGCCTGAGGAGGGGGTAGAACAAGGGCTGTGTCCAACTGTGCCAGGAGGGCTGTGCTGGGCAAGGATGAGGAGGCTGCAGAAAACAGTGGCACAGGGGAGGGGAGAGGAGCAGCTGGAGAGACCTTGTGCCTGCCCACGCTGGGCAGGAGCTGCCCCAGGATGGCAGCTCTGAAGCACTCCCAGGATGTCCCTGTGAACAGGAGGGGAAGACTGGATCTAAAAATGGAACCTGGAAAGCAGAGAGCAGGAGTGTCATGGTGTCACTGCAGGAGAGTTCCAGCCCTGGAGCAAGGTCACAGAAGTGACCCAGTACATGAGGGTCACAACAAGTGTCTGGGAAAAGCAGGAAATGGTGACTGTAGAGGACAGAAATGCCCCGAGCCAGGGTGCAGCTCTAGTGGAGACAACCCTTCCAGCCCATGGGTCTTGCAGAGAGCAGGGCTGGCAAACAGCCCAGTGCTGGTCATGGGATGGGGCCACAGCAGGAAACATTCTACATGTGCCAAAGGTGCAGGAAATGGCACTGACAGTGCTGGGAGCAGAGACTGTGCTGTCCCCAGTCAGGGGACACTCAGAGTGGTGGAGGTGTAGCAGCCTCATATACCTTTTGGGGGAAACTCCATTGATGATATCTTACTGTCCTAGTCCCTTCTATCAATAGATATATTTGGCTCTTAACTTTAAATTCTTTATCTCCTCTGGCTTCTTTATGTCCCTTCTCCCCTGCTTGGACTCCTGTGAGTGAGAGCATTTCTTTCTCTGTTTGGTGCTCACTGAAGCTGTGCAGGCAGCTCAGAGGGTGACCCATGGAGCTGTGGGTGCCTCTGGCTGCATCCCAGTGCCCAGCTGTGCTCTGTGCTTTGGGAAAGGGCAGAAGTGCCTCTGCTGGAGGGCAGTGCTGCTCCTGCCTGCAGAGCCCTTCCTGCCTGCCCAGGGGCAATGCTGCCCAGCCGGGCTGCTTTCCTGCTGGGCAGGGAAAGGGACGGGCCAGAAGGCAGGGCAGGGATGGAGCAGACATGCTGAAGTGTCCTCAGTGCAAAGCAAACGTGGACTTCGGACTTGGTCCCTTGATGTCCCTCCATGGAGGGACAACCAGCCTCTTGCAGGTGGGGTGAGAGCCTGAAGCCTTCCTGCCCTGCCCTCAGGAGATGCCCTTTGCTGATGGAGGTGCTGTTGTGGAGCCCAGCTCTGTGCCAGCAGTGCCCAGGCCCTGTCCCTGCCTGTGATCCCAGCACGGACACGCAGCAGGACTGTGCCCAAGCTGCCAGAGCACTCAGGCCTTGCACCCACAGAAGGGCTGGGAAGGACAGTGTGGAGTTGGAAAGAGCAGATGTGGAAGGAGCAAGTACTCTTGTCCCTGGCTGTGCTGCTGTGCTGGGAGTCTCTTCCCTCCAGCTCTGCACACAGGCACTGCCCCTGCAGCTCCAGAGAAGGGCTGAGGAGGAATCTTGGACACTCAGGTCAGGGCAGGGAACTTCATTCTACTCAAATGTACAGAGAACAAGCCTTTTGAAAGTCTTTGAATTACAGAAGAATGGTAGATATTGATGTAGAAATCCCATGAGCAGTGCCATTGATTTGTGGGCAACACTATAAAAGTAGAAAAAGAGTAAGGAAATGTATTGACAATAAAAGGGACATATAGGAGAAAAAAGGCTTAGATTGCAGTGAGTTACATTTGGAATGTTATGCAGAATAAAAGACACACATTATTATTGCCTCTAAATCCAATCATCAGTTTCCTCAGGGCATCCTTGAGTTCCTGGTTCCTGAGACTGTAGATGAGGGGGTTCAGTGCTGGAGGCACCACCGAGTACAGAACTGAGAGGGTCAGATCCAGGAATGGGGAGGAGATGGAGGGGGGCTTCAAGTTGGAAAATGCTGCAGTGCTAAAGAACAGGGAGAGCACGGCCAGGTGAGGGAGGCACGTGGAAAAGGCTTTGTGCCGTCCCTGCTGAGAGGGGATCCTCAGCACAGCCCTGAAGATCTGCACATAGGAGAACACAATGAAAATGAAACAGCCAAATGCTACACAGCAACTAACCACAACGAGCCCAATTTCCCTGATGTTGGCGTGTGAGCAGGAGAGCTGGAGGATGTGTGGGATTTCACAGAAGAACTGGCCCAGGGCATTGCCCTGGCACAGGGGCAGGGAAAATGTATTGGCTGTGTGCAGCAGAGAATAGAGAAACGCAGTGGCCCAGGCAGCTGCTGCCATGTGGGCACAAGCTCTGCTGCCCAGGAGGGTCCCGTAGTGCAGGGGTTTGCAGATGGCAACGTAGCGGTCGTAGCACATGATGGTGAGGAGGGAAAACTCTGCCGCCATGAAGAAATAAAAGAAAAAGAGCTGTCCAGCACATCCCATGTAGGAGATGGTTGTGGTGTCCCAGAGGGAATTGTGCATGGCTTTGGGGACAGTGGTGCAGATGCAGCCCAGGTCTGTGAGGGAGAGGTTGAGCAGGAAGAAGCCCATGGGGGTGTGCAGGTGGTGGTCCCAGGCTACGGCGCTGAGGATG